>NC_069505.1:359425027-359445027 GCF_027579735.1 Bombina bombina | reverse complement strand
ATTCCAAAAATATATTGTGTATTGAATTTTAAACAATACAAATTAATTTTTAAAATATTTTGAATGTACTATTTAATTACATTCAGTCTTTAAATATACTTTGAAAAAGATATATCAATGCACATGTCTTAGACAATGACATAAGGCATCTATGTGCAACCAACAATCAGCATCAAAATAGCCTATGTAGCTATGTTTTTAATCCAAGAATATATATATTTAAAAGCTAATGAGAGAATAAAACTAAATATGAAGTTAATTTAATATTCTATTAGCCATCGAAATACGTATAGCTTAATAGCTTAAATATGTATAGCTTAATGTCCCTTTAAGCTGAAGACGGCGAAATCCAGCCATTAGAATATATATTTCATTCACAGTGGGGAAAACAATCCAAAAGCTAATCTAAATATGCTTTAGTCACATGTTATACTAAGTTTGAGAAAGGAAGGTGCATAGGTTTATGATCTTTCAAGCATTATTGGGAAATGTCTCCTTAAAGGGACATGAAATCAAAATATCCTTAAAGGGAGACTGATCAAAAAAAATTTCTTTTTTAATTCAGAAAGAGCATGCAATTTTAAGCAACTTTCTAATTGACTCAGATTATCAATTTTTCTTCGTTCTTTTGCTATCATTATTTGAAAAAGAAGGCATCTAATGGTTTTTGTTTCAGTACTCTGGACAGCACTTTTTTATTGTTGGATTAATTTATCCAACAATCAGCAAGGACAACCCAGGTTGGTCACCAAAAATGGGCCGGCATCTAAACTTACATTCTTGCATTTCAAATAAAGATACCAAGAGAATGAAGAAAATTTGATAATAGGAGTAAATTAGAAAGTTGCTTAAAATTTAATGCTCAATCTGAATCACCAAAGAAACATTTTGTGTACAGTGTCCCTTTAAGAGATTTAAAGCGTGTCTTTTACTTCTCTTATCTCATTATCTTGACATACTTTGCTTGAAAAGCATATCGAGATAGGCTCAGTAGATGAAGATTGGTGGATGCACAGAGATGCCTTATGTGATTGGCTCAACCATGTGCATTGAAATTTCTTCTTTTAAGGATATCTAAATAAAAAGATAAATTGAGTTACATTTTAAAGTCAAAACATTTTTGATCTCTACAATTCATTTGATACAATTGTTTGGTTGTAATGTCTCTTTAAAAATAAAGACGCCATTGCACAATAACATATATGAGCAGTTCAGACAAATACAAGCTCGAGGTTTATTTACTAATAACAAACAAACCTGTAGTTTAACATTTATAAACAGATTATCCAAGTTACGGACATTAGAACCAGAAATTGCACATTCTGAAATGTTGCGTGGGAAACGTATCTTGAAACACGAGATTTGCATCTTTAAACATTCTAGTCTAATTTCACGCAATAGCACACAATCGATGTGCATTATAAATACATTTAATAGAGCAATGTCAATACTTCACAATAAGTCACGAAATTGATTTTATGAACAATAAATACATACAATGTTAAATGTGTATTAATCCAACGTATTTGTATTAAAGAAACAGACCGATATTAAACCGAGAAATGTCTACAACATTTAATAATGTGACAGTATTAGATTTTAACGAGAATTTAAACATTAATATTTAACGGATCACGTATATTAAATCTGCGTCACACATATCCGCATGACAGGCCCATAAGTTACAAATAAGTCTACATGAAAAATGTAGTAACAGCACCACCAGGAGGTATGTGTATGGAAGTTACTAAGATATGAAACATTAAGGAACGGCCAATCAGAGTTCATCACACAAACATAACTTGAGTCAGGATGGTCTCACAGACATGATAACAATATTTAAAACTTTTATCCAATCAGATGTACAGATAACATGTCCCATGGTACATCTCATATTTACTTCACCATATAAAAGTCCATTACACGTTGCCATCTTTGTCAGTTCTCTAATGCCTGCTGGTATACAGTACATATATCTATAATATATTAAATATACAATGCGGCAGGTATGACACCTCCCAGGTTTGACAAGCAGGAGAGCGCTGCACTGGTCCACACCGTCCAGATGTTTTATCCGCAGCTGTTTGGGAACCAGAAGAGGTTGACAGATGCGAATGTTAAGAAGGCCCTCTGGGAGTCCATCACCAATAAGGTTCAATTGGTGTTGGGCGTCCAGAGGAGCCAGGATCAGATCATGCGGAGGTTCGGAGATATGAGGTTGTGTCTGCACAAGAAAGTCGACCTCATAAAGGAGTGGGTACAAGCCCGTCGCAGGGATGGCCGCAAAATTAAACCCGCACAGAAACTCTACCTACTCCCTTATGAGGTGACTTTATGCGAGCTCCTCAATCTCCGGATCCCCAAAAGATTTAGATCCTCTCCATCCTCGGCCTCTTCTTCTTCCCTCACAGCTACTGGATCCAAAACTCAGGACCCAGGGTCCAGTGCAGCTGCTTCTCCGTCCGTTGGCCTGGGAGGAGTAGAAAAAGAGGCTGAACAAGGTAAATATCCTACTTTATATAATATATTAATATTTTAAAATAATTTTAATAAATGTGTAGATAGTCATATATTTAACCTATATAGATCTCACAACATACGCTAGATATGATGTTTAGATATCTGATTTTAGATTCGTCACACATGAAATAGGAATGATGTTTCTTGCGTTATCCAGAATATGCGTCACAGAGTGAAAATGGAATTGCGCATCTGTGATATCCCGAGCATCCGCAATTTCATACATTGACTCTCTAATCATAAGCCAGTTATAAACATTATTTGTTATTGTTCAAAATTAACAAATATACGATTTCAATCTCGTAATACACCCAATTGAAAATATATCATAATTTGTTATGAAATGATACTCATCACACTAATATATCCAAATTAATTCTGATTCACGGATGCGCAATTCCGCATAGAATCATTGCGTAATGATCACGAAAGATAGAATTGCGCACACACGTGAACATGGGTTTGCTGTTACTGTCATTGCTTTACACATGTTGGTCAAATCACGGATGCGCAATTCCGCATAGAATCATTGCGTAATGATCACGAAAGATAGAATTGCACACACACGTGAACATGGGTTTGCTGTTACTGTCATTGCTTTACACATGTTGGTCAAATGTATACGTTAATTAGTATATATGGGAAGAATACAGTATTCTTATTTATAATCTTCTACATTATACAAAATCTACTAGCAAGATCAAAAGAATAAACAAGGAAATATAGATATCAATTGATGAGAATGTAAAAATTAAAGAAATGAATTAAAGCTACAGTCAACAACATAAAGTTTGTAAAATAAGAATACAGGATCTATTTAATGATACATTAATTGATGAAACAATTAACTCATGTGAATAAAAATATATTCTTATTTATTAAATGTAAATGTATTTTTATATTTTTTATATACATGTCCTGATTATTATTAATGATATCCAATCCTCATTGAATATTTTACAGATATGGATGTTGGTGCTGGACCCTCGGGCCAGGGTTCTCAAGACTATGGTATGTCTCATTTTAATAGCAATTTGTCTTTGAAACATGTACACAACATTACATAACATAATACATTCACATTTGTCGAAATTTATATGGATACTCTAATTATCTTTTGTGTTTATTTCAAATTAAAATAAAAAAAAAAATGTTTTAACCAAATTGATGTCAGTGTCCCTTTAATAGTCAATTGATTCATTCCTCATTACATTGTTTGGATGTAACAATATTGATATCTAAATAACATATTCAGTCTTGGACTTACTTTATAGATATAAGCATACCCTAACAGCACCATGATTACATATTTGGATGAATAACTTCTGTTTTGCATTGTGATCAGTTGCACAAATGGATCGATATGACACATGGCTTTGGTTTGATTTATCACCCATTTTAAAATAAAATGTTGTTTGTGTGTATTCGTTTAAAAACATTGATTAATGGGTATATTTAGATATGCAATATAATCATATGAGATGATTTGTGTGTCTAATATAGTCAGAAATTCAACATATGTTAAAGACATCTTTTTATTCAGAATAACCTGGATTCACTAATGCATTTATTCTTCAGATTAGTGCTCTATTGTTCTCAGTTCTAAGTATAATTTTTGAAAAAATCGATAATGATGTGACTTAGTGATGTCCAAACTGTGATCACTAATAGATATCTATATCATTCATAGATCTAGTTCTTGTTGGGAGCCCGGGGGGATCCAGCACCGACTTGGAAATTGTTTCCAAGCATTCTGGTAAGTCCATTGACTCATTCATATGTCATTGAAGGTGTATTTGTAATATATATTATGATCATGATTCTGATGAAGCATTACATTTGACTCAAACATTTAGTACTATGATTATATCTCGAATTTATTTAAATATTGAAAGATTAATATCTCAAAGCTTCTTAGTCTACACCTTTGTTGTTCAGAAGATGGATAACATATGTTTGTTGTTCTTTTAAATTGTGTAAACAATCATGAAGTGATACACACATGAGAACTCTCAAATGTTGCATGTACTCTTATTTTGTGAATTTATATGAAATCCAAACACTAACATTAAATTCGTACTCATTGAGAATAACATATCTAATGTCATTTGTATGCTCCATCAAAATGATGTAAATCATAACTTTGGATCAGTATATCTTTCATGCAACATTGATGTGTGTCTTGTAGTAACAGTAACATATTTATAATATCTGATATTAACGTGTACACAACATGTTATGTTTTACAGATATTGATGTAACATGTGGGATGGAGGAGGAAGAGGCGGCCATGGAGTCTGATGGTATGTGAAAGCTATCTAACATGTATCCAACATGTCTTATTGTTTGTAAACATTCTCATGATGAAATTCAAAGTCTACAGATTTGACACTTTAAAAAGGATTATTCCTTTTCTTTTAGTATCCACTACTGCCCCCCCTTTCCATATCATGCAGCATGAACATATGCTTGTATTATGTATTATTTTATGTCTTATTTTAAATTAATGACATCATGATGTCACTTGCATATTCAATGACAAACCACAATAATCATCTTCTTATTGGACAGACACTCCTTGCTATTCATTTGAGTGCCTATATGCATACCATATACTTATATTATCATTGTTAATAAATTGTAAACCACTTCTAAGTATATATAAAACATAATCATGTTGAAATGCCTTTCTTTGAGATCATGATGTATGAGATATTAATATATATTTTATTATATATTTCAGATGCACACTCCACTTCTGGGCATCATTCTCCCACCCCTGCCCAGCCCCCCCCCCCCCTGTAGAAGCTCCCCCTGTAGAAGCCCCCCCCCCTGCAGAAGCCCCTCCCCCTGTAGAAGCCCCTCCCCCTGTAGAAGACCTTCCCGGCCCTTCCCATTCCTCCAGGCCTGTCCTTCCAATAATTGTCCCCGTTTGCCGCTCTCCCCATATTTTGGTCCGTACAGTTCCCCAACCTGCCCAGTCCCCAACTCAACATTCCCAAGAATCCCCAGCTGTACGGGCTCCCCCAGAACGGCACCCCAGCCCTTGCCAGCCCCATCCAAGCCCTCGCCACCAATATCCCATCCCTCCCCCTATCCCAACCTTCATTGTTCGAGGTGTCAGATCGTCCTTCCCAGGCACAGCTGTAAGTATCAAACTAAATCAACATTAGAACATATTTAAAGTGACAGTGAACCAAAAAAAAAAAAATAATAATTCAAATAGAGCATGCAATGTTAATCAACTTGATAATTTACTCCTCTTATCAATTTTTAAGAGCTCTCTTTGTCTCTTTATTTTTATGTTGAAAGGCATATAATTGTTCAAATATTGTGAAGTGGGGGGTGGTTTCTGTTTTATTGTTGGATTAATTTATCCACCTGTTAGGTGTCCCCTTCAGGGGGTAAGTGTCAGTGCAGGCCAAAGCCTGGGGCCTAGTGTACCACCTGAGGCATATGTAGATTACCTGATAAGGGCCCCTTAGAATGACTCAGACCACGCAGCATTATGATCGAAAGCCAATTCTGTTTATTGCACAGTGCAAGCCTTTCTTATAACAGCATACAGGGTTAAGGGGATGACACGTTAGGACCGCGTCATCTCGTACCATATTTCATGAACAACAGAAGCTTACAAAAATACATGAGAAAAAGAGGAGTATGAAGGAGTATTTCTTATGACAGTAGCAAAAATATATCTGTGCGCATATTTCAGCCTAAAGCAAGGTCGTTTGGCCATCTTACCTAGATAACAGACTTCCAGGCGCCTTGCCAGGAACATTTGCAAGGCCAGTAATACTAATACAATTCTTACTAACATATGCATAGTTCTCACTACATAATAACTGCTATAATAAAGTCTATTCATTACAAAATGGATGTTATTATCACAAAATGGCTGCGCGAAACAAGATGGCTGCCGTCAGGTTCATATTACCCCTAACACACCAATCAGCAGGGACAACCAAGGTTGATCACAAAAAATGCTACGAAATATAAAATGACATTGTTGCATTTAAATTAAAAATAAAAGGAGAATGTATTAGATTTGATAATAGGAGTGAATTAAATGTTTAAAATATTTTTTATGGTCTTTCTGAATCACAAATTAAAATATTTGTGGTCAGTGTCCCTTTAAATACATCTCACTCCATATACCAATCACTAATACTTGTATTGAAAAATAGAAATATAAATTTTTCTTACATTCTCTCTTATGTAAACCACTGGTAATGTAATTTCTTCTGCTTGCTGTGTTTACATATGTTAGCTTCAAGGCAAAAAGCTTTAAGGATAGGTGTGGATACCACAGGATAAATAAACTATTGAAAATTACAATGTATGGACAATGGAAATAATGTTCAAAATATTCATAGAGTAAAGCTGGAAAAGTGGACCAGGGTCAACAAATTACAGGGGATAACATTTTGGAGTAAACTGTACCTTTAATGGTTTATGTATTAAGAACATATTTCATGTGAAGAGAAGAAATATTGAATATTTGATTGTAAGAAGGATTTGGATTTAAATTTCAAATGTATATTTTCTCAATTTATATTATGTTGTGTAATTAACATTAATATTATTCTATTTTTTTGTTGTAGGTTGTGACTCAGCATGGCTCACGCTCGAAATTCTTTCGCGTATAGAGCAGGCCGTGCTGAGGAACTCGATGTTCCTGGGAAGGATGAATGACACCATTCATACTCTGCTCCAGGTTCAGCATTCGACTCTACGCCATATTAGGCGTTTACAGTCAATGCCTGAATCTGGAGCAGAGCATGAAGCGGACAATGAAGGTGATGCCCAGTAAGTGGAGTATCTGGAGATTCTCCAAGGTCGCCTTAAGATTCTTCCGTCCACATGTTACATATTTGTTTGTTATTGTTGCCATTTGGCCTTTTTGTTTATTGTTGTGCCTGTTACACTCTTTTACCTTGTCAAATGGCTCCAATGGGGCTGTGCTGGCCTTTGTTGGCCCTTGTCAACTCCCTCCAAGGACTGTGATGCACTCTTTTACCTTGTCAAATGGCTCCAATGGGGCTGTGCTGGCCTTTGTTGGCCCTTGTCAACTCCCTCCAAGGACTGTGATGCACTCTTTTACCTTGTCAAATGGCTCCAATGGGGCTGTGCTGGCCCTTGCCAACTCTCTTCATGGACTGTGATGCACTCTTTTACCTTGTCAAATGGCTCCAATGGGGCTGTGCTGGCCCTTGCCCACTCTTTCCAAGGACTGTGATGCACTCTTTTACCTTGTCAAATGGCTCCAATGGGGCTGTGCTGGCCTTTGTTGGCCCTTGTCAACTCCCTCCAAGGACTGTGATGCAGTCTTTTACCTTGTCAAATGGCTCCAATGGGGGCTGTGCTAGCCCTTGCCAACTCTCTTCATGGACTGTGATGCACTCTTTTACCTTGTCAAATGGCTCCAATGGGGCTGTGCTGGCCCTTGCCCACTCTCTCCAAGGACTGTGATGCACTCTTTTACCTTGTCAAATGGCTCCAATGGGGCTGTGCTGGGCTTTGTTGGCCCTTGTCAACTCCCTCCAAGGACTGTGATGCACTCTTTTACCTTGTCAAATGGCTCCAATGGGGTTGTGCTGGCCTTTGTTGGCCCTTGTCAACTCCCTCCAATGACTGTGATGCACTCTTTTACCTTGTCAAATGGCTCCAATGGGGCTGTGCTGGACCTTGCCAACTCTCTTCATGGACTGTGATGCACTCTTTTACCTTGTCAAATGGCTCCAATGGGGCTGTGTTGGCCCTTGCCCACTCTCTCCAAGGACTGTGATGCACTCTTTTACCTTGTCAAACGGCTCCAATGGGGCTGTGCTGGCCTTTGTTGGCCCTTGTCAACTCCCTCCAAGGACTGTGATGCACTCTTTTACCTTGTCAAATGGCTCCAATGGGGGCTGTGCTGGCCCTTGCCAACTCTCTTCATGGACTGTGATGCACTCTTTTACCTTGTCAAATGGCTCCAATGGGGCTGTGCTGGCCCTTGCCCACTCTCTCCAAGGACTGTGATGCACTCTTTTACCTTGTCAAATGGCTCCAATTGGGCTGTGCTGGCCTTTGTTGGCCCTTGTCAACTCCCTCCAAGGACTGTGATGCACTCTTTTACCTTGTCAAATGGCTCCAATGGGGCTGTGCTGGCCTTTGTTGGCCCTTGTCAACTCCCTCCAAGGACTGTAATGCACTCTTTTACCTTGTCAAATGGCTCCAATGGAGCCCCATTGTCAAATGGCTCCAAGTTGGCCCTTGCCAACTCTTTTCATGGACTGTGATGCACTCTTTTACCTTGTCAAATGGCTCCATTGGGGCTGTGCTGGCCTTTGTTGGCCCTTGTCAACTCCCTCCAAGGACTGTGATGCACTCTTTTACCTTGTCAAATGGCTCCAATGGGGGCTGTGCTGGCCCTTGCCAACTCTCTTCATGGACTGTGATGCACTCTTTTACCTTGTCAAATGGCTCCAATGGGGCTGTGCTGGCCCTTGCCCACTCTCTCCAAGGACTGTGATGCACTCTTTTACCTTGTCAAATGGCTCCAATGGGGCTGTGCTGGGCTTTGTTGGCCCTTGCCAACTCCCTCCAAGGACTGTGATGCACTCTTTTACCTTGTCAAATGGCTCCAATGGGGCTGTGCTGGCCCTTGCCAACTCTCTTCATGGACTGTGATGCACTCTTTTACCTTGTCAAATGGCTCCAATGGGGCTGTGCTGGCCCTTGCCCATTCTCTCCAAGGACTGTGATGCACTCTTTTACCTTGTCAAATGGCTCCAATGGGGCTGTGCTGGGCTTTGTTGGCCCTTGCCAACTCCCTCCAAGGACTGTGATGCACTCTTTTACCTTGTCAAATGGCTCCATTGGGGCTGTGCTGGCCTTTGTTGGCCCTTGTCAACTCCCTCCAAGGACTGTGATGCACTCTTTTACCTTGTCAAATGGCTCCAATGGGGCTGTGCTGGCCCTTGCCCACTCTCTCCAAGGACTGTGATGCACTCTTTTACCTTGTCAAATGGCTCCAATGGGGCTGTGCTGGGCTTTTTTGGCCCTTGTCAACTCCCTCCAAGGACTGTGATGCAATCTTTTACCTTGTCAAATGGCTCCAATGGGGGCTGTGCTGGCCCTTGCCAACTCTCTTCATGGACTGTGATGCACTCTTTTACCTTGTCAAATGGCTCCAATGCGGCTGTGCTGGCCCTTGCCCACTCTCTCCAAGGACTGTGATGCACTCTTTACCTTGTCAAATGGCTCCAATGGGGCTGTGCTGGGCTTTGTTGGCCCTTGTCAACTCCCTCCAAGGACTGTGATGCACTCTTTTACCTTGTCAAATGGCTCCAATGGGGCTGTGCTGGCCTTTGTTGGCCCTTGTCAACTCCCTCCAAGGACTGTGATGCACTCTTTTACCTTGTCAAATGGCTCCAATGGGGGCTGTGCTGGCCCTTGCCAACTCTCTTCATGGACTGTGATGCACTCTTTTACCTTGTCAAATGGCTCCAATGGGGCTGTGCTGGCCCTTGCCCACTCTCTCCAAGGACTGTGATGCACTCTTTTACCTTGTCAAATGGCTCCAATGGGGCTGTGCTGGCCCTTGCCCACTCTCTCCAAGGACTGTGATGCACTCTTTTACCTTGTCAAATGGCTCCAATAGGGCTGTGCTGGCCTTTGTTGGCCCTTGTCATCTCCCTCCAAGGACTGTGATGCACTCTTTTACCTTGTCAAATGGCTCCAATGGGGGCTGTGCTGGCCCTTGCCAACTCTCTTCATGGACTGTGATGCACTCTTTTACCTTGTCAAATGGCTCCAATGGGGCTGTGCTGGCCCTTGCCAACTCTCTTCATGGACTGTGATGCACTCTTTTACCTTGTCAAATGGCTCCAATGGGGCTGTGCTGGCCCTTGCCCACTCTCTCCAAGGACTGTGATGCACTCTTTTACCTTGTCAAATGGCTCCAATGGGGCTGTGCTGGCCCTTGCCCACTCTCTCCAAGGACTGTGATGCACTCTTTTACCTTGTCAAATGGCTCCATTGGGGCTGTGCTGGCCTTTGTTGGCCCTTGTCAACTCCCTCCAAGGACTGTGATGCACTCTTTTACCTTGTCAAATGGCTCCAATGGGGGCTGTGCTGGCCCTTGCCAACTCTCTTCATGGACTGTGATGCACTCTTTTACCTTGTCAAATGGCTCCAATGGGGCTGTGCTGGCCCTTGCCAACTCTTTTCATGGACTGTGATGCACTCTTTTACCTTGTCAAATGGCTCCATTGGGGCTGTGCTGGCCTTTGTTGGCCCTTTTCAACTCCCTCCAAGGACTGTGATGCACTCTTTTACCTTGTTAAATGGCTCCAATGGGGGCTGTGCTGGCCCTTGCCAACTCTCTTCATGGACTGTGATGCACTCTTTTACCTTGTCAAATGGCTCCAATGGGGCTGTGCTGGCCCTTGCCCACTCTCTCCAAGGACTGTGATGCACTCTTTTACCTTGTCAAATGGCTCCAGTGGGGCTGTGCTGGGCTTTGTTGGCCCTTGTCAACTCCCTCCAAGGACTGTGATGCAGTCTTTTACCTTGTCAAATGGCTCCAATGGGGGCTGTGCTGGCCCTTGCCCACTCTCTCCAAGGACTGTGATGCACTCTTTTACCTTGTCAAATGGCTCCAATGGGGCTGTGCTGGGCTTTGTTGGCCCTTGTCAACTCCCTCCAAGGACTGTGATGCACTCTTTTACCTTGTTAAATGGCTCCAATGGGGCTGTGCTGGCCTTTGTTGGCCCTTGTCAACTCCCTCCAAGGACTGTGATGCACTCTTTTACCTTGTCAAATGGCTCCAATGGGGGCTGTGCTGGCCCTTGCCAACTCTCTTCATGGACTGTGATGCACTCTTTTACCTTGTCAAATGGCTCCAATGGGGCTGTGCTGGCCCTTGCCCACTCTCTCCAAGGACTGTGATGCACTCTTTTACCTTGTCAAATGGCTCCAATGGGGCTGTGCTGGCCCTTGCCCACTCTCTCCAAGGACTGTGATGCACTCTTTTACCTTGTCAAATGGCTCCAATAGGGCTGTGCTGGCCTTTGTTGGCCCTTGTCAACTCCCTCCAAGGACTGTGATGCACTCTTTTACCTTGTCAAATGGCTCCAATGGGGCTGTGCTGGCCCTTGCCAACTCTCTTCATGGACTGTGATGCACTCTTTTACCTTGTCAAATGGCTCCAATGGGGCTGTGCTGGCCCTTGCCCACTCTCTCCAAGGACTGTGATGCACTCTTTTACCTTGTCAAATGGCTCCAATGGGGCTGTGCTGGCCCTTGCCCACTCTCTCCAAGGACTGTGATGCACTCTTTTACCTTGTCAAATGGCTCCAATGGGGCTGTGCTGGCCTTTGTTGGCCCTTGTCAACTCCCTCCAAGGACTGTGATGCACTCTTTTACCTTGTCAAATGGCTCCAATAAGGCTGTGCTGGCCTTTGTTGGCCCTTGTCAACTCCCTCCAAGGACTGTGATGCACTCTTTTACCTTGTCAAATGGCTCCAATGGGGCTGTGCTGGCCCTTGCCAACTCTCTTCATGGACTGTGATGCACTCTTTTACCTTGTCAAATGGCTCCAATGGGGCTGTGCTGGCCCTTGCCCACTCTCTCCAAGGACTGTGATGCACTCTTTTACCTTGTCAAATGGCTCCAATGGGGCTGTGCTGGCCTTTGTTGGCCCTTGCCAACTCCCTCCAAGGACTGTGATGCACTCTTTTACCTTGTCAAATGGCTCCAATGGGGGCTGTGCTGGCCCTTGCCACCTCTCTTCATGGACTGTGATGCACTCTTTTACCTTGTCAAATGGCTCCAATGGGGCTGTGCTGGCCCTTGCCCACTCTCTCCAAGGACTGTGATGCACTCTTTTACCTTGTCAAATGGCTCCAATGGGGCTGTGCTGGCCTTTGTTGGCCCTTGTCAACTCCCTCCAAGGACTGTGATGCACTCTTTTACCTTGTCAAATGGCTCCAATGGGGCTCTGCTGGCCCTTGCCCACTCTCTCCAAGGACTGTGATGCACTCTTTGACCTTGTCAAATGGCTCCAATTTTACTGATCTTTCAAAAATTATTTTGAAACGTTGTTGATGTTTTCTGACATACTAATAAAAGACATGTCATTCCACGATTCTTTGTCCTCTTTATTCATGTCATTGATTGAAATCTCTAGTTTATGTGGTTAATCCTTAAAGGGACCTTAAACCAAATAATGGTCTTTCCTGAATCATATATGTCATACAATTGTAAATGACTTTAATATTTACATCTCCAATTTAATTAAATTCATTTTCTTGATATAGTTTTCGTAAAGCTTTATCTTTGCAGGATTATGATTAGCATAGTAATTATTTTATATATGTATATATATATATATATATCTTGATGTTTGTATATATATATGTATATTTTAAATTTCACATCCATGTGTTCATTTGTAAACTCTGCGTGAATTGATGCACCTTTAACAAATGATCCCAGGATTGATACAATGAGATAATCTCTGTAAAGTGTTATTTTTATGGAAATAGTATTCTCTCTGTGGATCCTCTTTTTTTATTTGGTATTTCATGTCCCTTTAAGTGATGCTGACCACAATTGTTAAGGAATGGATTTCCATTTCTAAAGCGTTTTTTACCTTTTTACATGAACAAGGACATATAATCTTATTAAAAAAAAATCTTATTGTAATGTTGACAGCACATGTATTTCAATTTCAATTCTATCTTATTGTAGTAGTGTAACCAAATCAATCACTGTGTGTAATGTGCATATTTTAGATGAGGAATATCTTTATATTAATATTTATAAAAATTAATTCTCCTCCCATATATGGCTATAGGTAGGCTGACCATATTTCAACTTGAATAAGTGACACGTTTGATCAATACATGTGTCATTATTGTTATTCCAAAACAATCTAAACATATCTGAAAACATCAATGCCATATGTATTTATCATGTGTATCTTTTAAATGTTAAAGATGTACACCATAGCTATAGTTAAAGGGACAGTCAAGTCCAAAAAGATGATTCATGATTTAAATAGGGCATGCGAGTTTAACCAACTTCCTAATTTCCTTTTATTCACAATTTAGCTTTGTTCTCTTGTTATTCTTATTTGAAAGGTAAACCTAGGAGGTTCATATGCTAAGTTCTTCGACCTTGAAGACTGCCTCTAATGTTAAAAAAATATTGACTACTATAAGGCATTAGTTCACATGTTTCATATAGATAACATTGAGCTCATGCACGTAAAGTGACCTAGGAGTGAGCATTGATTGGCTAAACTGCATGTCTGTCAAAAGAACAGAAATAATGGGGCAGTCAGCAGAAGCTTAGATACAAGATAATAACGGAAGTAAAAAGTATATAAATATATAACTGTGTTTGTTGTTCAAAAATTAGTAATGTGTAATAAAGGGATTAGCTATATTTTCCAAAAAATTTTTTCTGGGGTTGACTGTCCCTTTAACATATAATATCTAACACATCCCTATTTTCCGAATGCATCTCCTAGCATTAATTTTCAGTTAAAGGGACATGAAACACAATAATCCAAAGATTTTCATTTATTGTTACAATGTATTTCAAATTGCAATGTCGTACATAATCGTGTAACCTTAAAATATTGTTTTCATGTCTACTCAAAACATGCTGCTTGCTAAATAGTTTAGTTATAAATCCTCTGCTTCTAATGAAATATCTCCTTATTTTCTATAATGTATTCTATTTCATATATCACAGTATTTCGTTATCTATTGTGACATTCCTAGATAGCAATATAGACACATACTAGTTACTAAAATATAAATACGTTTCTTATTGATATGCCAAGCTATCAACTGAGTCCTTGTATTGGCTGAAGTTTTTCCTCGATCTCGGATGCACCATGTTGCTTAAGACGTCACCTGCCAGGCTGTCCAATGATTCCTTGTATTGGCTGACGTTATTACGTGATCAAGGATGCGCCTTTTATTGGATGGCATATTTACGCGATCAAGGATGCGCCTTTTATTGGATGGCGTTTTTACGCGATCAAGGATGCGCCATGTTAATTAAGACGTCACATGCAAAGGTGTAAAAAGCGTCTGATTGTATTATGTAGTCCCGCAATATTTGATTTTGCACGTAACACACGTTTGTGAATGAGAAGACAAGTTTAAAACCATGGCGAGTATGGATTGTGTGAATCATGTAACATTCTTGACCCATAGCTGATAAAGAACACAACATTCTCTTTTGATGGATGTCTGGTTGAATAAATGAATGAAAGCAAAAGGTTTTCATGCATAAGATATTTTGAGGCAAGTGCAAATCCCTAAATATAGTCCATCTTGTTTAATATGTTTGTCAACAATATTTTCCTTTTTATGAAGAATGACTGTGTTGTGTTTAATTTTCAAGATATCGAATTCATAAATATGCGCTATTGTATTAGAATCAAGTAATCAATATGCATTTATCTTTATCATATGCTAAATATATGAGATGCGGACTTCTTCTAATTGTTATTTCGTCGTATATTTTATTAAAGGGTCATTATACACTCACATTAAAAACCAAATATGTTTTTTTTTCTCTAGTTATATAGTCCATTGTTTACCAAATACATGTCGACTTTTGCTTATGTTCAAATAACATTTAATTAATTTTCAGACTCCTCGCCAAGTCTCAAAGTTTGATGTGAGTACCATCTCCAGCTTGCTCCTATTTGTGTAAAGAGTCTTTTTCATATGCTAATGAAGGGGTATTGTCTTGTTTTACACTTGGAATGGGCTTTACAGCTATCTTTTCAATATAGATAACCCGATTTTCTTTGAAAGTGTTTAAAGCTTTTTCATATTGATTTTGATATCAGTATATGTTAATCTTGTGGTTTCTAGTAGTGTCTATTACATGCAGTTCTCTTAAAAAGATTGTATACTGTCCCTTTAATGCAAATGTTGATTGTTGTATCATGTATGAGTTCCACATTGGTTAATCTCCAAATATATTATTGTGAGCATATATTTGTTTAGTCACTCCTAAAAGGACTTTAAACCATATTCTTTGTTAAAACAAATGTCTTTCTAAAATAAATCAAACACAATAATGTCTCTTTAAGAAAATAGACTTTATTTAACACGTCAATAGAAATCTTTTTCCAATATTTCTTGTTTGAACAAGTACATGTAGATATACCAACAATCACCAAATATTAGTATATGTTAGCATATGTAATTTTTTAAAGGGACAGTTTAGAAAACAAATAATGATTTGCATTATTAAAAAAGCAATTTTTGAAATAAAAATGATATCAAACGTTTCTCACCAATTAATCATTTTTCTCTGGTTATTTTTATTTGCTAGCTAAACCTATGAGGTTCGTGTGCTCATTTCTTAGAGCTTGAAGAGCGCATGTAATCAGAATGAAATTTGACCACTAGAGGGCATTTTGATAGCATTTGGATATTGAAAACCTTGAGCTCATACAGCATATTTACCCTGTATTGATCATTGATTGTCTAAAATGTTGTTATGTCAGAACAACAAATAAGTGGTCAGTTTTCATAGGCATAGATACAAGGGTAAGCACATAAGTCACACGTATTTCTCCATGTTTTTGTTTCCAACTTGATAATGCGTAATACAGTGTTTTCTTTGTAAACAATAATGTTCTGACTGTCCCTTTAAGCTGTGTTATTGTCATTCAAACAGTAATATGAAATCATGGATAATTGTAATGGTCATTTTGTTTGAGATTAGGGAAACAGTTTGGACATCACATCACAGAAACCAATCAATATCATGAACAAGGATAGGTATGTGATGATGTGGTGTCCAGAAACTTATAACCCACACTCTGCAAACAATCTGCCTCCATGGACCCGGTCCCATAGAAGCAGATTATATACAGAGTGTGGTCCACAAGTGTATGAAAACCACATCATCACATACCTATCCATTACACATTAAATAAATACAAAACAAACATATCTCAACAAAATACTTACTTCCTCTTCCTTCCCCTCTTCCCACGAGGCTGAGGCTCTGGGAGGGGCAACTGCCCCCTCCGATGAGTTCTCATCGGAGACGTTGTGGGAAGAGTGGAAGGAGGAGTACTGGGATGACCAAGGTGAGGAGATGGAGGAGATGGCCCAGGAGGAGATGGCCCAGGAGGAGATGGCCCAAGAGGAGATGGGCCAGCAGGAGATGGGCCAGCAGGAGATGGCCCAGCAGCAGATGGCCCAGCAGCAGATGGCCCAGCATGCGCCTCCCGGAAGAAATTTAACATAGCTTCTTGTAGCTTCTTGTAGCTGTAAACTCCGGTTTTGTCCTTGTTCGATTCTTGTAAGGATCTCTATAATTTGTGTTTGTCCTTCTCTAATGCCACGAAGATCTTGGCCTTCCCCTGTGATGATGCCCTCTGTTTCCTGGACTGTGAAGCCCTACTTTGTCCGCCACTGGGCCCAGCCACTTGTTCATCTTGAACAAAGTGGCTGGGTCCACCCACCGCTTCCACCCCCGCTTCCTACCCTCCTTCCTGTCCTGTTCCTCCCCCCCCTCATTCTCCTCCACCCTCTACCTCTCCCCTGACTAATCTCCTGCCTGCCCTCTTCTTCCATCTCTTCCCTAAACTAAACCCTAACTAATCCAACAAAAAGTGAGTGTGCCCAAATGAAAGGGGGTCAAAATAAAGAACTAAAAAGACCAAAAAAGTGCTGAAAGTGTGAAAGGGATATAAATAAAAGAGGGCAATGAGTATTTAATCAACCAAAATGTATAAGAAGACTAAAAGGAGGATATGTAAACTAAATGTAACTAGGGGATGGGGATGGGATTAGAGGGAATGGGGTATGGGAATAGAGGAAATGGGATGAAAGGGAATGGGACTACAGGGAATGGGGTATGGAGTGTAGTATGAGAGGGTATGGGGTATGGAGTGTATGTAGTGTTATTGATAAGTGTAGGTATGTATTGAATGTGTTTGCGTGTAAATGTGTTAAGTATACAGAAAAAGCACTCGCACACTCACCCAAACCAACTGTCGCTCACTAACGCTCCCACTAACTCACGCTCCCACTAACTCACGCTCCCACTAACTCACACTACCACTAACTCACTCACGATAACACTAACTGACTCTCTCACACTAACACTAACTCACAATAAGGCACTAAATCTCTCTCTAATCTCCAAAAACCCACCAGCAACACAGTCAAAGAAGCCATGCTTGTGTGGTGCTTATATACCCTGTGTAAATGTCTTTCTAAAATAAATCAAACACAATAATGTCTCTTTAAGAAAATAGACTTTATTTAACACGTCAATAGAAATCTTTTTCCAATATTTCTTGTTTGAACAAGTACATGTAGATATACCAACAATCACCAAATATTAGTATATGTTAGCATATGTAATTTTTTAAAGGGACAGTCTAGAAAACAAATAATGATTTGCATTATTAAAAAAGCAATTTTTGAAATAAAAATGATATCAAACGTTTCTCACCAATTAATCATTTTTCTCTGGTTATTTTTATTTGCTAGCTAAACCTATGAGGTTCGTGTGCTCATTTCTTAGAGCTTGAAGAGCGCATGTAATCAGAATGAAATTTGACCACTAGAGGGCATTTTGATAGCATTTGGATATTGAAAACCTTGAGCTCATACAGCATATTTACCCTGTATTGATCATTGATTGTCTAAAATGTTGTTATGTCAGAACAACAAATAAGTGGTCAGTTTTCATAGGCATAGATACAAGGGTAAGCACATAAGTCACACGTATTTCTCCATGTTTTTGTTTCCAACTTGATAATGTGTAATACAGTGTTTTCTTTGTAAACAATAATGTTCTGACTGTCCCTTTAAGCTGTGTTATTGTCATTCAAACAGTAATATGCCATCATGGATAATTGTAATGGTCATTTTGTTTGAGATTAGGGAAACAGTTTGGACATCACATCACAGAAACCAATCAATATCATGAACAAGGATAGGTATGTGATGATGTGGTGTCCAGAAACTTATAACCCACACTCTGCAAACAATCTGCCTCCATGGACCCGGTCCCATAGAAGCAGATTATATACAGAGTGTGGTCCACAAGTGTATGAAAACCACATCATCACATACCTATCCATTACACATTAAATAAATACAAAACAAACATATCTCAACAAAATACTTACTTCCTCTTCCTTCCCCTCTTCCCACGAGGCTGAGGCTCTGGGAGGGGCAACTGCCCCCTCCGATGAGTTCTCATCGGAGACGTTGTGGGAAGAGTGGAAGGAGGAGTACTGGGATGACCAAGGTGAGGAGATGGAGGAGATGGCCCAGGAGGAGATGGCCCAGGAGGAGATGGCCCAAGAGGAGATGGCCCAAGAGGAGATGGGCCAGCAGGAGATGGGCCAGCAGGAGATGGCCCAGCAGCAGATGGCCCAGCAGCAGATGGCCCAGCATGCGCCTCCCGGAAGAAATTTAACATAGCTTCTTGTAGCTTCTTGTAGCTGTAAACTCCGGTTTTGTCCTTGTTCGATTCTTGTAAGGATCTCTATAATTAGTGTTTGTCCTTCTCTAATGCCACGAAGATCTTGGCCTTCCCCTGTGATGATGCCCTCTGTTTCCTGGACTGTGAAGCCCTACTTTGTCCGCCACTGGGCCCAGCCACTTGTTCATCTTGAACAAAGTGGCTGGGTCCACCCACCGCTTCCACCCCCGCTTCCTACCCTCCTTCCTGTCCTGTTCCTCCCCCCCCTCCCTCTCCTCCACCCTCTACCTCTCCCCTGACTAATCTCCTGCCTGCCCTCTTCTTCCATCTCTTCCCTAAACTAAACCCTAACTAATCCAACAAAAAGTGAGTGTGCCCAAATGAAAGGGGGTCAAAATAAAGAACTAAAAAGACCAAAAAAGTGCTGAAAGTGTGAAAGGGATATAAATAAAAGAGGGCAATGAGTATTTAATCAACCAAAATGTATAAGAAGACTAAAAGGAGGATATGTAAACTAAATGTAACTAGGGGATGGGGATGGGATTAGAGGGAATGGGGTATGGGAATAGAGGAAATGGGATGAAAGGGAATGGGACTACAGGGAATGGGGTATGGAGTGTAGTATGAGAGGGTATGGGGTATGGAGTGTATGTAGTGTTATTGATAAGTGTAGGTATGTATTGAATGTGTTTGCATGTAAATGTGTTAAGTATACAGAAAAAGCACTCGCACACTCACCCAAACCAACTGTCGCTCACTAACGCTCCCACTAACTCACGCTCCCACTAACTCACGCTCCCACTAACTCACACTACCACTAACTCACTCACGATAACACTAACTGACTCTCTCACACTAACACTAACTCACAATAAGGCACTAAATCTCTCTCTAATCTCCAAAAACCCACCAGCAACACAGTCAAAGAAGCCATGCTTGTGTGGTGCTTATATACCCTGTGTAAATGTTTAATGATGTACCGGTTTGCCTTGTAAATTGTGTTC
>NC_069505.1:358690027-358710027 GCF_027579735.1 Bombina bombina | reverse complement strand
AAGGAGTCTGACTTTCTGGGTCCTGGATTTGAGAAAGGAGGTGATCCATTCCAGGGCTTTGCTGCGGATGCCGGCGTCGTGTAGGCGGGTGCGGACGGTGTTGTGGTCGACAGTGTTGAATGCTGCTGAGAGGTCTAGGAGGATGAGGGCGGCGGTTTCTCCTCTGTCAAGCATGGTGCAGATGTCATTTGTGGCAGCGAGGAGGTGAGTTCTCGGTGCTGTGGTTGCTTTGTAACCCGGATTGGGAGGGGTCCAGGGTGTGGTTGGCCTCAATGTGGTCAATAAGTTGCAAGTTGATGGACTTCTCTATAATTTTGGCCGGAAAGGGGAGTAGAGAGATGGCACGGTAGTTATTCGGGTCCGTGGGTCTGAGGGTGGATTTCATAATTCTGAGGGTGTCCTCTGTGGTGAGGGGGCTCCAGATAGTCCATGTGTGGGGGGGGGTGAATTTGGGTGGGGTGTCGGTGGGTGTAGGGGGTGGGTGGTGGAGGTTGAGTTATGAGGTCCTGGGAGGGTGGGATGTCGGTGGTGTCACTGTTGGGTTTAGAGAATTCCTTGATGACTGAGAACAACTCCTTGCTGTTGTGTGCATTAGAATTGACTCTGTTTTGGATGGCTGTTCCCTTTTTGGCGGTTTTTATGGGTGGTGATTGCTTCCTTAAAGGCAGCTTTTTCCAGAAGGGTCTTGCTGGATCTCCAGGTTCTTTCCAATTGTCTGCAGTGGCGTTTGGAGTCCTGACGGGCCGGGGTGAACCAGCTGACCTTGTTGATAGTTTGGCGGCTGGACGGTTTCTTGAGGGGGGCGAGGGTGTTGGAGCAGTCTGTGATCCATCCGTGGAGTTTGCATGCAGAGGGGTTGGCATCTGTGAGGGTAGTTGGGGAGGATTTGTTTAGGGTGCGGTGCAGTTGGTCTTGGGTGATGTTGTTCCAGTTTCTGCGGGGCGGGTGGTACTGCCGGAGGTGGGTGGTGGGTTTGTTGAGGGTGAAGTGTATGCAATGGTGGTCAGTCCAGAGGAGTTTGGTGATGTGATTGACTGAGATGTGGTTGACTGCAGAGAAGATCAGGTTGAGGGTGTGGCCGGCTGCGTGGGTTGGGTAGTTTACGAGTTGCTTCAGTCCGATGGTTCCAAGGTTTTCCATGAGGGTGCCACGGAGGGTGGTGCTGGGGTTGACCTGGATCTTAAAGTGTAGGTGTTCCAGGCCCGGTGAGTGGTCATCAGAGCTGGTTGTGACTTGGATGGTGGCGATGCCTCCTCCAGCTCTGTTGCTGCGGTTTTTGTGGCAGATCTTGTAGCCATCATGTTGTTGCAGTGGCGATGATGGTGATGCCTCCTCCAGCTCTGTTGCTGCAGTTTGTGTGGCAGATCTTGTAGCCATCACGTTGTTGCAGTGGCGATGCCCAGTGCTGATGCAGGGTTCAGCCAGGTCTTGGTGAGGAAGGCGACATCTGGGGGGGTGGAGTCTAGCAGGTTCCAGATTTTGAGAGCTTGCTTGTGGATGGAGCGGGTGTTGAGGAGGATACAGTTGAGGTAGTTGCAGCTGTTTTTGGGTGGGTTAGCAGTTGCAGCAGGTGAAGGGTCTGAAGGTGTTGGTCGGGGATGCGTGGTGGCAGGCGGACTATCTATTGGTGTTGAGTGTGTAGAAGGTGCTGGTGTCGTAATGGCGGCGGTCGCCGCTACTATATTAAATGTATTAACCCCTAAACCTAAGTCTAAACCTAAGTCTAACACCCCCCTAACTTAAATATTATTTAAATAAAACGAAATAAAATTACAACAATTAAAGAAATTATTCCTATTTAAAACTAAATACCTATAAAATAAACCCTACGCTAGTTACAATATAACTAATAGTTACATTTGTATCTATCTTAGGGTTTATATTTATTTTACAGGCAACTTTGTATTTATTTTAACTAGGTAGAATAGTTATTAAATAGTTATTAACTATTTAATAACTACCTAGTTAAAATAAGTACAGATTTACCTGTAAAATAAATCCTAACCTAAGATACAATTACACCTAACACTACACTATCATTAAATTAATTACCTAAACTAACTACAATTAAATACAATTAAATAAAATAAACTAAAGTACGGAAAAAAACAACACTAAATTACAGAAAATAAAAAAATAATTACAAGAATTTTAAACTAATTACACCTAATCTAATCCCCCTAAAAAATAAAAAAGCCCCCCAAAATAATAAAATTCCCTACCCTATACTAAATTACAAATAGCACTTAAAAGGGCCTTTTGCGGGGCATTGCCCCAAAGTTATCAGCTCTTTTACCTGTAAAAAATAATACAATACCCCCCCAACATTAAAACCCGCACCCACACACCCAACCCTACTCTAAAACCCACCCAATCCCCCCTTAATAAAAACTAACACTACCCCCTTGAAGATCACCCTACCTTGAGTTGTCTTCACCCAGCCGGGCACAAGTGGTCTTCCAGAGGGGCACAAGTCTTCATCCGATCCGGCCAGACGAGGACCTCCAGACGAGCAGAAGTCTTCATCCAGGCGGCATCTTCTATCCTAATCCATCTGGAGCAGAGCGGGTCCATCTTGAAGCCAGCCGACGCGGAGCATCCTCTTCTTCCGACGACTCCTGACGAATGAAGGTTACTTTAAATGACGTCATTCAAGATGGCGTCCCTTGAATTCCGATTGGCTGATAGGATTCTATCAGCCAATCGGAATTAAGGTAGAAAAAATCCTATTGGCTGATTGGATCAGCCAATAGGATTGAGCTCACATTCTATTGGCTGTTCCAATCAGCCAATAGAATGCAAGCTCAATTTTAATGGCTGATTGCATCAGCCAATAGGATTTTTTCTACCTTAATTCCGATTGGCTGATAGAATCCTATCAGCCAATCGGATTTCAAGGGACACCATCTGGCATGACGTCATTTAAAGGAACCTTCATTCGTCGGGAGTCGTTGGAAGAAGAGGATGCTCCGCGTCGGCTGGCTTCAAGATGGACCCGCTCCTCTCCGGATGGATGAAGATAGAAGATGCCGTCTGGATGAAGACTTCTGCCTGTCTGGAGGTCCTCCTCTGACCGGATCGGATGAAGACTTCTGCCCCTCTGGAAGACCACTTGTGCCCGACTGGGTGAAGACGGCTCAAGTTAGGGTGATCTTCAAAGGGGTAGTGTTAGGTTTTATTAAGGGGGGATTGGGTGGGTTTTAGAGTAGGGTTGGGTGTGTGGGTGGTGGGTTTTAATGTTGGGGGGTATTGTATTTTTTTTTTACAGGTAAAAGAGCTTATTACTTTGGGGCAATGCCCCGCAAAAGGCCCTTTTAAGGGCTATTTGTAATTTAGTATAGGGTAGGGAATTTTATTATTTTGGGGGGCTTTTTTATTTTATTAGGGGGATTAGATTAGGTGTAATAAGTTTAAAATTCTTGTAATTATTTTTTTTATTTTCTGTAATTTAGTGTTTGTTTGTTTTTGCACTAGTTTATTATTATTTAATTGTATTTAATTGTAGTTAGTTTAGTTAATTAATTTAATTATAGTGAAGTGTTAGGTGTAATTGTAATTTAGGTTAGGATTTATTTTACAGGTATATTTGTCTTTATTTTAACTAGGTAGCTATTAAATAGTTAATAACTATTTAATAACTATTGTACCTAGTTAAAATAAATAAAAAGTTGCCTGTAAAATAAAAATAAACCCTAAGATAGCTACAATGTAACTATTAGTTATATTGTAGCTATCTTATGGTTTATTTTATAGGTAAGTATTTAGTTTTAAATAGGAATAATTTATTTAATTGTAGTTATTTTATTTATATTTATTTAAATTATATTTAAATTAGGGGGGTGTTAGACTTAGGTTTAGGCTTAGGTTTAGGGGTTAATAAATTTAATATAGTAGCGGCGATGATGGGGGCAGCAGATCAGGGGTTAATAATTGTAGGTAGGTTGCAGCGACATTGGGGGGGCAGATTAAGGGTTAATAACTAAAATGTAGGTGGCGGCGATGTTGGGGGCAGCAGATTAGGGGTTCATAGGGATAATGTAGGTGGCGGCAGTGTCCGGAGCGGCAGATTAGGGGTTAATAATATAATGTAGGTGGCAACAATGTCGGGGGTGGCAGATTAGGGGTTAATAAGTGTAAGATTAGGGGTGTTTAGACTCGGGGTTCATGTTAGGGTGTTAGGTGTAGACATAACTTTTGTTTCCCCATAGGAATCAATGGGGCTGCGTTAGGAGCTGAACGCTGCTTTTTTGCAGGTGTTAGGTTTTTTTCCAGCCGATTCTGCCCCATTGATTCCTATGGGGAAATCGTGCACAAGCATGTTTTACCAGTTCACCGCTACCGTAAGCAACGCTGGTATTGAGGTGAGATGTGGAGCTAAATTTTGCTCTACGCTCACCTTTTTACGACTAACGCCGGGTTTAAAAAAACCTGTAATACCAGCGTTGTCTTAAGGGAGCTGTGAAAAAAAAAATGCTTGTTAGCAACGCACCCCTGTTACCGCAAAACACGTAATCTCGGTGTATGTTTGGAAACTTGTAAGTTACTTCCTCAATAAAAAAACATTTAAAAAAAATACAGCAAAAATACAGAGGGAGAAAGGAGAAAAGACTTACTTCAGTGGTGCTGGGAGCATTGGGTGAGGTCAGGGCACAGACGGGCGCTGACAGGCTTGCCTTTGGCGCGCCCGCTGTGCTCGTCCACTGCACAGTCACGCAGCGAGCACCATTAAATACAGCAGGAAGGTGGGCCGGCTGGTTAGCTGGCAAGCTGGAGTGGGGGTAGGTGTTAAAAGAAAACAGAGAGCAACAAATATACAGCAAAAATACAGAGGGAGAAGGGAGAGAAGTCAGACATATTGTGGTCTCCTGTCCACTAGATGATAGCGCTCCACAGGAGAATGTGACTCAAAGTTTCAGCTACTACTTTGGAACATACCTGTGTGAAGTTCATGATGAGCACAGCAGAAAGGTAGGATTCTCCATTACATATAGAAATGAGTTTATTGAGCAAAGTTTTTGTATGGGGAGTTTTAAAAGAATTATTAAAAAGTATGTGCTGTCACAGGTGTGTATATGCAGCCCATTGATGTGTGTGTTCATATTACTATTATTGATTTAATTACTGTGTTTTAACAGGATGCACTATGAGAAGTGCCAAGGTGCTTCAACTCATTAGCAAATAAACAAAGGGCCATTGTGATTGGTGTTTGGGTTTTATGGGTGTGGGTGGAGAAAGGTAGCTTAGCCCTATTTAAGGGATCTGTTTAGAACACAATACATGCCTGATGAAACGGTTTACACCGAGAAACGCGTTGCATGCTATATACTCATACTGCATGAGTGATATATGTATTTTATAATTGTTTTTACTTTCATTAAATTAGTTTTTAATCATATATCCTCATTGCTGACTATTATTATCTGAGCTACCTGTCGATTCCTCTGCTGTGGAGTATCCTGTAATTTGCCCTGTACAGCTAGCTGGTTTGCTGTGATAACCAGAATGTGAGTACCTAATACTTGTCTTAAACAAATAATTGGGTGATTACAGATCCACACAGTCTGTGCGCCTTTCTGTCCTTTTGTACCTAGCTCCAGATTCCCATACTACTGGACTATTTGCCAACATCCCGGTGAAGTACCTGCAGACTCCTCACTTTGGGATATCCTGTTAGTGCCTTGTACAGCTAGCTGGTTTGCTGTGAATACCAGCCCGCACAGACAGGCACAATTGAGTGCCGCTCCACATTGTGAGTACCCTGCACTTGTTCTATTTTTGATGTTGGTCGTTACAGATACACACATACGGCGCCTCTTTCCTTGTGCTTTATTTCTGTGTGAAGTTCAGTTGCATGTGACTTACACCTATATACCCCTGTGGAGTACTGTTATCATAAGGGAGACCACACTCTTAATTGAGCCTAACTAGGATTATTTAATGAGCAGCCTACTTCATCTAGCTGTTGTCTTCCCCAGAACCCCTAGTTTATGCTGATATTATGCACTTTTTTGTGTTTATTTATTACTGTGTGTATCATTATTTAATTTCTTATTGTATAAAATAAAAAGATTAAAATTACTGCATAAGAAGGTGTTTTGCAATGGCTTAAGATAGGGTGGGGTAGTGGGCATGGTATGGGCAGTTTGTGGGTGGGATCAAAAGTGGCGAGTAACATTTTGGCCTGGCTAGTGGCTTAGTACTGGAAATTTTGAGCCCTGTGTGGGAGGCCGGTGATTTAGAGGTTAATAGGTTTATTATAGTAGTAACGATGTGGGGGGCCTGCGGTTTAGGGGTTAATTGGTTTATTATAGTAGTTGTGATGTGGGGTGCTGGTGGTTTAGTGGTTTAGTGCTTAATAAGTTTATTAAGGTGTTAGCAAAACGGGGGGTGGCGGTTTAGGGGGTAATAGGTTTATTTAGGTGTTAGCGATATGGGGCGGCGGTTTAGGGGTTAATAGTTTTATTTAGTGTCAGCGATTTTGGGGGCGGCAGATTAGGGATTAATAGTTTTATTTAGTATCAGCTATGTCGGGGGGGCAGATTAGGGGTATTTAGACTAGGGGTTTATGTTAGGGTGTTTTTACTTAACTTTTTTTTCCCATAGACATCAATGGGGAATGCGTTATAGCGATCGCCATTCCGCAATCACAGGTGTTAGTTTTTTCTAACACTTTCTCTCCATTGATGTCTATGGGGGAGAACGTGCATGAGCACGTCAAGTCAGGCCTTGGCTTTTGTGCGGTATAGAACTTAACGCACCATAACGCACAACACAAGAGGGTTTTTGTGAAACTTGTAATGGCAGCGCTATGGAGATTGTGATACCACTCATTGACCTAAATTAGAAGTTTTGCGGTATGGTGCGTACGGCAATACTGCTGAAAAATTTACCTTTACACGCGGAATATGCAGGTCTCCCATATTACAAGTTGCTGCTGTACAGTTATACCGCAAGCGTTTTAGCATTTACACAACTCTCCATGCTATGAAAATCCCGCAGTCATTTTTTGAGTGCGGGATTTTCATAGCACCTGTATTACAGGTTGTGCGATCCTGCTAAAATTCTTGCGTTATAATCTATACCACCGTGATCCATTCCGCTGAGACCACTAGTTATGGATTTTGCGAAACAAAAATGTTTCACAAAACTCATAACTAAGATGTTACAAATACACTAACACTCATAAACTACCTATTAACCCCTAAACTGCCATGCCCCCGCATTGCAAATACTATAATAAACCTATTAACCCCTAAACCGCCAATACCCCTCATCACTACTACTACAATAAACCTATTAACCCCTAAACTGCTGGCCCTCCACATTGCTACTATTATAATAAACCTATTAACCCCTAAACCGACAGACCCCCACATTGCCGACACTAAATAAACCTATTAACCCCTAAACTGCCGCCCCCCCACATCGCAGCACTAAAATAAAGTATTAACCCCTAAACCGATGAGCCCCCGCAGCACAGACTATAATAAACCTATTAACCTCTAAACAGCTGTCTCTCCACATCGCAAAGACTAAACTAAAGCTATTAACCCCTAAACTACCGGCCCCCCACATCACAAATCACTAACGGCTAGATTACGAGTTTTGCAGTAAGAGTGAAAAAGCATCGTTATGGCTCTTTTTCACTACTGCTGGTATTACGAGTCTTGCAGGTATATCTGTCCCGCACACTTTTTTGGTCGTAACGCAACGCAACTACCGCAGCTTTCAAAAAGTCCTTTTTCAATGGGACTCCCACAGCGCCGGTATTACGAGTTTGCCTGTCCAGCCAAAAAGTGAGCGCTACAGCCTATACCGTCAAGATCTATACCGTAAACTGAAAGTCAGTAGTTATGGCTTTAATGTTACAAAGCAGTAACATAAAACTCATAACTAAAGTGCTAAAAAGTACACTAACACCCATAAACTACCTATTAACCCCTAAACTGAGGCCCTACCGCATCGCAAACGCTAAAATAAAATTCTTAACCCCTAATCTGCCGCTCCGGACATCGCCGCCACTTTAATAAACATATTAAACCCTAAACCGCCGCACTCCTGCATCGTAAACACTAGTTAAATATTATTAACCCCTAATCTGCTTTCCCTAACATTGCCGCAACCTACATTACTGTTATTAACCCCTAATCTGCTGTCCCTAACATCGTCACCCCTATACTAAAGTTATTCACCCCTAAACCTAACCCTAAGTCTAACCCTAGCACCCATTAACTTTAATATAACATAGTAACATAGTAACATAGTAGATAAGGTTGAAAAAAGACTGAAGTCCATCGAGTTCAACCTATACAAATCTAAAATACTTACAAAAAGCTCCAGTTAAGCTTAAATAACCCCATTAAAATGTGACCCATTTAATACTAGCAATCATATCCATGAATTTTGTTTATATACCGAAATTTATCCAGACTATTTTTAAATGTATCTATGGTATTGGCATTCACTACCTCCTTTGGTAATGAGTTCCACAATTTTATTGCTCTTACAGTGAAAAAACGTTTCCGTTGCAGGAGATTAAATCTCCTTTCCTCCAACCTTAAATTATGACCTCTTGTCAGAACCAATTTTCTTGGAATAAAAAGAGCTTCTGCCATCTCTGTATATGGGCCTTGAATATATTTATATAAAGTAATCATGTCACCTCTCAAGCGCCTTTTTTCTAAAGAGAACAGACCCAGTTTGGCTAGCCTCTCCTCATAGGTTAATTTCTCCAATCCCCTTATTAGCTTTGTGGCCCTTCTCTGAACTTTTTCTAGTTCTGCAATATCTTTTTTAGCAATCGGTCCCCAGAACTGCACTCCAAACTCAAGGTGAGGTCTTACCAGGGCTTTATATAATGACAGAATTATGCTTTCCTCCCTTGAATCAATGCCTCTTTTAATACATGCTAGTATCTTATTAGCCTTTGAAGCCGCTGCCCTGCATTGTGCACTCATCTTTAGCTTCTTATCTATTACTACTCCCAAATCCCTTTCCTCCTGTGTTTGGCTAAGTCTTGTCCCATTTAAAAAATACATAGCCTGCTTATTTTTACTTCCAAAATGTAGAACCTTACATTTTTCCGTATTAAATCTCATTTTCCATTCACTTGCCCATAGTTCTAATTTTAGCAAATCCCTTTGCAAAGAGAGTTCATCCTGCTCTGACCTAATGACCTTACTTAACTTAGTATCATCTGCAAAAATAGAGATGTCGCTATTTAATCCTTGCTCCAAGTCATTTATAAAAATATTAAAAAGAACAGGGCCCAGTAATGATCCCTGGGGGACGCCACTGATTACCTTTGTCCAATCTGAGTATGATCCATTTACTGCTACTCGTTGCTCCCTATCTTTTATCCAGTTATTTATCCATGAGCTAACATTTTCAGCTATTCCCAGTCCCTTAATTTTGTGCATTAATCTCTCATGTGGCACTGTATCAAATGCCTTTGCAAAATCTAAGTATATCACATCAACTGATTCCCCTTTTTCTATATTTTTACTTACTTCCTCGTAGAATCTAATTAGATTAGTTTGACATGATCTATTTCTCCTAAAGCCATGCTGATTAGAACTCATAATCTTGTTTACACGAATATGCTCATCAATATAATCCCTTATAATCCCTTCAAATATCTTCCCCACTATTGATGTCAGACTAACTGGTCTATAGCTTCCTGGATCATCCCTGCTTCCCTTTTTGAAGAGTGGCACCACATCAGCTTTACGCCAATCCTGGGGTACCATGCCTGAGGATAATGAGTCTTGAAAAATTAAGAGTAAAGGTTTGTCTATAACAGTGCTAAGTTCACTTAACACCCTTGGGTGTATTCCATCTAGGCCTGGAGTTTTATTAAAATAATCTAAATAAAATAACTTTAATTAACTAAATTATTCCTATTAAAAACTAAATACTTACCTGTAAAATAAAACATAAGCTAGCTACAATATAACTAATAGTTACATTGTAGCTAGCTTAGGTTTTATTTTTATTTCACAGGCAAGTTTGTATTTATTTTAACTAGGTAGACTAGTTAGTAAATAATTATTAACTATTTACTAGCTACCTAGCTAAACTAAATACAAATTTACCTGTAAAATAAAACCTAACCTGAGTTACACTAACACCTAACCTTACACTACAATTAAATAATTTACATTAATTAAATACAATTAACTAAATTACATTGCCCTAAGTTAAGCAGTTCTTTTACCTAAAATAATTACAACGTCCCCTCTAAAAGTAAAACCCCCTGTGATGGAACCCGGCTACCCTGACTGGGTAGCTCCGTCAAAGGATCTTTCCAACACCTGGAACCTGCTGCTATGTAGCGGAGAAGAGTTATTATAGCAGGATCCCACCCAAATAACTAGACTAGCATTCAGGTGAAACAAGAACAACTTTTAATGGGAAAACATGCAGTTTATATACACAATCTCATAAAGATAAGTCTTATCGGTCCACCCGAATCTCCTGCTATTCCCACCCCTCCAGACAGGCTGGTGCCATCCCTAAAGTCCATTGTCCCATAGTGTCCAGCGGTATAAGGATGATGGTTCTGGGGTGATCCTGGGGGAGCGGTGGAACTTCCAGGGTGTCATTGGGAAGCCCTCGTCCCCAGCTGCTATAGTCCAAAAAGCGACATGATCCATGGCAGGGGGCCGGAGCTATGGGTGACTAAACATACACCGGGAAGGCCACTGGGGAGTGGGGGTTGTAGAGAGGGGTCCGGAACCCCCGGTTCCCAAGGGAGCTCCCCTCCGGCAATCACCTCTTGCCCTCCTCAAGGGGTACCAATCCCCAAAAATATCCGAGCTCTGGGACAAGGGGCCACTGGTGCAACCTAGGGTAAGGGACACTGGGGATGTGGAACTATGTGGCCGGTCAGCCGGATAGGGACTAGACGGTCAGGGACCAGCTCTTTCCTGATGATGTGTGACCCACAAAAAAAGTAAATCCAAGGTCTGGGAGATCACGGTAGCTCTCAAAAAGCCAAAATCCACTTAGAAATAGGAGGGGGTGAGGTAGTAGGGGGATGGAGGTTTAACCCCTGCAGCCCGTTATCCATGGCAGCTCCCCCCTTCCAGTTCGGCAGACCCGGATAGATCCACACTTGGGTTGGCCTGGCACTGTCCGAGGAGCTATTTCATTTTAGTTTGCCGGGAAAGTCCATCAGCGTTTCCATTGCTCTTTCCAGGCCTGTACTGAATGTCAAAGTTGAAGAGCTGCAGAGCTAAACTCCACCACAGCAATCGTCCAATTTCACCAGACATTTTGTGGAGCCATACGAGGGGATTATGATCCATGAGGACGGTGAAAGGCCTCCCATAGAGGATGTTTCAACAATACCTAGGTCCAACATTTCCCTGAGCTTGCGGTGCATACTGTCCCTTACTGCCTCTGGGACCCTGTAGGCTGCCTGTCATAAGAGGGCCTGTCCCGGGGTCTCCACTCGGTGTATGGCGGCTGTGGTGTACCCAGGGACAGTAGAGAACATATCTCGTCTGTTTTCAAGGAATTGCCGGACTTGCTCTCTCTGTCCAGTCTCTAACCTCTCGTCTAGGGAGATGTCGGCTACTCCTTGGTGGGTCTCATTTTGCCCGTGGAGATCCAGCATGGGAAGAGTCCTCCACAGCCGAAGCACAGATAGTGGCCACTGTGTTCACATGAAAGGTCAGATGGACTCAGTCATCTGAACATTTGGCTACCAGGTAGGTGGTGTCATTCAGCTGTCCTACCACCCAGTAGGGTCCCTGCCAGGAGGCTTGTAGCTTGTATGTTTTGACAGGCTTCAGAGCTAAGACCTTCTGCCCTTCTGTCAAGGTTCGAGGACCAGCATTTCGGTCATACCACCATTTTTGTTTTCTTTAAGCGACCTGAAGGTTCTCTTGCACCCTATCGGCGAGGTCCTTCAGTCGGTCCCTGAGTTAGGACTTATCCACAATGGATGGTCCTTCCTCTTCTGTGGCCCCCTCCCAATGGGCTCTCACTAGGTGTAGGGGTACGCTTATTTTCCGGCCATACACTAATACGAATGGAGAGAAACCAGTGGATTCCTGGGGCACCTTTCTGTATGCAAAGAGGAGGTGCGGCAGGAACCTCTCCCATTCCTTGTGAGTGGACAAGAATGTCCTAAGCAGTTGCTTTAAGATTCAATTAAACCACTCACATAGACCATTAGTCTGGGGGTGATATGGAGCACTGTGCAGGGGTTTGATCCCGCATAGCCTCCACAACTGCCTGGTGATATCCACAGGGAATTTGGGTTCCCTGGTTGGAGGTCACTTCCTGGGGGAAGCCTACCTTGGTGAATATCCAAAGCATTGCATCTGCCACTGTTTCCGCATTTGGATTTTGGCCAGGGGGATTGCCTCCAGGTATGTGGTAGCATAGTCAACCACTGTAAGTATATATTTCTTCCCAGTGGGGCTAGGTAGGGCCAAAGGTCCAATTATGTCTATTGCTACTCTACTGAAGGGCTCGTCAATAATGGGAAGGGGATTCAGGGGAGCTTTAGTGTGGTCTCCTGTCTTCCCGACACACTGGGCAAGTTTTACAGTAGTCCTTAATGTCTACTGTAATCCCTGGCCAAAAGATGGTCTGGGTCAGGCGGTGGTGGGTCCTGGACTTTCCTAAATGTCCAACTAGGGTAATATCATACCCTATCTGCAGCAGGTCGGACCAAAACTTCTTCAGTACAACCAGCTGATGTTTGGGCACCAGCCTTTTTCTCCTCATGGAGATCGGGTACAGGAGCCCTCTCTCCCACTGGAAACATTCCTCCCTGGGGCCCTGGGGGTCAGTACCTACTCAGTCTCGGTAAGGGGCTAGGGTTGGGTTGCTCAAGGTCTCCTGGGTGAAGTCGGAGGGGGACGCCCAGGAGGGTTTGTCAGGGGCTAGGGTTGGAGTCAGAGCGGCAGGTCGGGGCAAGGTTGGTGTCAGGGTAGAGTGTCAGGCTAAGGTAGGAGTCGGGGCAGAATGTCTCACCTGGGTCCCCAGATCAGATGTGGTGGCTTGGCATCTGGCTTGTTAGCGGGTGGTTACTGCAGCAACATCTTGGTGTTTATCCCCCACAAAAGCCGAGGCAAGGTGGTCGAAGTTGTTTCCCAGTAAGACCTCAGTAGGCAAGTGGCTCGTGACCCCTACTTCTATAGCACGGGGCCCGACACCCCAATCCAGGTGCACTCGTGCTGTGGGGATACTTAGCCACCCCAACAGCAAGTATCCTCCCTGTATGGCCGGAGGCAGGGGCCAGGTGGGGTTGGACCAGGGTGACTGTAGCTCCAGTGTCACTTAGTCCCTGGGCCGCCTGCCCATTGACCCAGACATCCTGGCGATGGTGTTGGTGATTGTCGCCAGTTGCGGGGTGCACTTCATTCAGGACCCCAACTTCTTCCGCCCAGCCGGTGTAGTTGGTTGGGTCCCCACAGCACGAGTGCACCTGGATTGGAGTGTCGGGCCCCGTGCTATAGAAGTAGGGGTCACGAGCCACTTGCCTGCTGAGGTCTTACTGGGAAACAACTTTGGCCACCTTGCCTCAGCTTTTGTGGGGGATAAACACCAAGATGTTGCTGCAGTGACCAGTGGGTCAATGGCCACAGCTTAGTAGCTCCTGACAGGAGTGCTAGTCCACTGAGCCGGAGAGGGATTCCTTGGCCTCCGCTCTTGGCACTCTCTTCTTATGTATGTATGTGTGTGTATGTGTGTGTGTGAGTGTGTGTGTGTGTGTGTGTGTATGTATTTATGTATGTATTTATGTATATATATATATGTATATATATATATATATATATATATATATATATATATACACACACACACACTTTGATTGGAGTAGCTGTATTAGTCCAGAGATTTAGATATCAAAATAACAAGAGTATTGCATTGAGCAATGTTACTTTTTTATTGAACTAACTATACATTTATAAGATGACAAGCTTTCGGAAGAATGTGTTCCTTTTTTCAAGTCTAAAGCAATACTGACCAATTTGATGGAATTTACAGATTATATTTTAAAACATAGGTTGGCTAGAAAGACAGAAAGTGTCTGAATGCAAGGGGGTGGAGGGGGTGTCGTAAAAATCATTATGGGGGTGTAGGAGACAGATAGTGTCAGTAAAGGATAACAGACAGGGGAAATATATGGTTATACACAAAGCATATACTGACATAAAGTTATATATCAACATAGAATCAATATGTATAAAGATGTGAAATTATGTATACAGGGGAATATAGGATTGTCAAAAAAGGAGAAAGGAAAAAAAGAAAAAAAAGTGGAATAATAATGACAAAGTGTGGACCTATGCATAGAGAGGGTGGAATATACAAAGGCCTAAATTACGAGTTTTGCGTTAGCCTTAAAAAGCAGCGTTGAGAGGTCCTGCTTTTTTCCTAACGCTGGTATACGAGTCTTGCAGGTACAGGTGTACCGCTCACTTTTTTTCCGCGACTCGATCATACCGCAAATCCACTTACGTCAATTGCATATCCTATCTTTTCAAAGGGATTTTCCCCATGCCGATATTACGAGTCTTGGAAAAAGTGACCGGTAGACCCTCTCCTGTCAAGACTCCTACCGCATTTAAAGTCAGTAGTAAGGGGTTTTATGGGCTAACGCCGTAACATAAAACTCTTTACTAAAGTGCTAAAAAGTACACTAACACCCATAAACTACCTATTAACCCCTAAACCGAGGCCCCCCCACATCGCAAACACTTAAATAACATTTTTAACCCCTAATCTGCCGACCGGACATCGCCGCCACTTTAATAAATATATTAGCCCATAAACCGCCGCACTCCCGCCTCGCAAACATTAGATACATTTTATTAACCCCTAATCTGCCGTCCCTAACATCGCCGCCACCTAACTACACTTATTGACCCCTTATCTGCCTCCCCCAATGTCGCCACCACTATAATAAATATATTAACCCCTAAACCTAAGTCTAACCCTAACACCCCCTAACTTAAATATAATTTAAAATAATCTAAATAAAATAACTTTAATTAACTAAATTATTCCTATTTAAAACTAAATACTTACCTATAAAATAAACCCTAAGCTAGCTACAATATAACTATTAGTTACATTGTAGCTAGCTTAGGGTTTATTTCTATTTTACAGGCAACTTTGTATTTATTTTAACTAGGTACAATAGTTATTAAATAGTTATTAACTATTTAATAGCTACCCAGCTAAAATAAATACAAATTTACCTGTAAAATAAAAATAAACCTGTTACAATTACACCTAACACTACACTATAATTAAATTAACCTAAACTAATTATCTAAATTATGAAAAACAAACACTAAATTACAGAAAATAATAAAATAATTAAAACTAATTACACCTAATCTAATCCCCCTAATAAAATAAAAAAGCCCTCCAGAATAATAAAAATCCCTACCCTATACTAAATTACAAATAGCACTTAAAAGGGCCTTTTGCGGGGCATTGCCCCAAAGTAATCAGCTCTTTTACCTGTAATAAAAAATACAATACCTACCCAACATTAAAACCCACCACCCACACACCCAACCCTACTCTAAAACCCACCCAATCCCCCCTTAATAAAACCTAACACTAACCCCTTGAAGATCACCCTACCTTGAGACGTCTTCACCCAACCGGGCAGAAGTGGTCCTCCAGATGGCCAGAAGTCTTCATCCTATCCGGGCAGAAGAGGTCCTCCAGACGGCCAGAAGTCTTCATCCAGACGGCATCTTCTATCTTCATCCATCCGGAGCGGAGCGGGTCCATCTTCAAGACATCCGACGTGGAGCATCCTCTTCCTTCCGACTAACACTAAATGACGGTACCTTTAAGTGACGTCATCCAAGATGGCGTCCCTTCAATTCCGATTGGCTGATAGAATTCTATCAGCCAATCGGAATTAAGGTAGAAAAAATCCTATTGGATCAGCCAATAGAATGTTAGCTCAATCCTATTGGCTGATTGGATCAGCCAATAGGATTTTTTCTACCTTAATTCCGATTGGCTGATAGAATTCTATCAGCCAATCGGAATTGAAGGGACGCCATCTTGGATGACGTCACTTAAAGGTACCGACATTTAGTGTTAGTCGTCAGAAGGAAGAGGATGCTCCGCGTCGGATGTCTTGAAGATGGACCCGCTCCGCTCCGTATGGATGAAGATAGAAGATGCCGTCTGGATGAAGACTTCTGGCCGTCTGGAGGACCTCTTCTGCCCGGATAGGATGAAGACTTCTGGTCGTCTGGAGGACCATTTCTGCCCGGTTGGGTGAAGACGTCTCAAGGTAGGGTGATCTTCAAGGGGGTAGTGTTAGGTTTTATTAAGGGGGGATTGGGTGGGTTTTAGAGTAGGGTTGGGTGTGTGGGTGGTGGGTTTTAATGTTGGGGGGTATTGTATTTTTTTTTACAGGTAAAAGAGCTGATTTACTTTGGGACAATACCCCGCAAAAGGCCCTTTTTTGTAATTTAGTATACGGTAGGGATTTTTATTATTTTGGGAGGCTTTTTTATTTTATTAGGAGGATTAGATTAGGTGTAATTAGTTTTAAAAATTATAATTATTTTATTATTTTCTGTAATTTAGTGTTTGTTTTTTTTCGTAATTTAGATAATTGTATTTAATTGTATTTAATTGTAGTTAGTTTATGTAATTAATTTAATTATAGTGTAGTGTTAGGTGTAATTGTAACTTAGGTTTTTTTTATTTTGCAGGTAAATTTGTATTTATTTTAGCTGGGTAGCTATTAAATAGTTAATAACTATTTCATAACTATTGTACCTAGTTAAAATAAATACAAAGTTGCCTGTAAAATAAAAATAAACCCTAATCTAGCTACAATGTAACTATTAGTTATATTGTAGCTAGCTTATGGTTTATTTTATAGGTATTTAGTTTTAAATAGGAATAATTTAGTTAAAGTTATTTTATTTAGATTATTTTAAATAATATTTAAGTTAGGGGGTGTTAGGGTTAGGGTTAGACTTAGGTTTAGGGGTTAATATAGTAATTATAGTGACGGCGACGTTGGCGACGGCAGATTAGGGGTTAATAAGTGTAGTTAGGTGGCGGCGATGTTAGGGACGACAGATTAGAGGTTAATAAAATGTAACTAGTGTTTGCGATGCGGGAGTACGGCAGTTTATTTAAAGGAATACAGCGACACAATAATTAAGATTAAATAGATATTTATTAACCATAAAAAAGTTAAACTCTTTTTTAAAATCCTTTATTTTATTAATTTTTTTAACTTCTTTTTTTTAAATCTCCTTAATTGCTGTGCAGTGTCTTCATTCTCTTGCTATCCTTTGTGTGAATATGCTTTTTTTTTTATTTTTTATAATTTTTATTGAGGTTCTTATCAAAACAAACAATTAGTAATTGTCAATACATATCAAAAAGTAAAATAAGTTGTTACAGCGTAGGCTGCCAAAACAAATCAGATAATTATACAATATAGGTAAGTGACAAATTACATTCTCAATACATGCAATGAGTATTGTTCAACCAATATACCCACCCTATGATTCAAGCGGCCACTCTTGGGCCTCCAAGTTGCAATAAACATATTATGAAGTGGGTAAACATTAATGTGAAAGGGCCACTCATGGACCCTAAATGGAGAACCTCTTTTGTATTTTTCCAAATCTGTTGTACTAAAAATAAATATTTATTATATAGGGAAAAAGTGAAAATTTCTTTCTAGTAGAGTTGGCTTGCCATAGGAGTCTAGAAGTTAAGGGCACGTTAAAACTCGTACCATGTGCGCCATTCCTGTGCCTTACCAATTAAAAGAAAAAGAGATTAAGGAGAGATTAACGGGAGGAACATATATCTCATAGTACATATAGCTAGGCTCAAAAATATAACCAATTCCATAGGCTATGGTGCTATTCAATAGTTAATATAGGGCATACACCCATATGTTGCAAGCTGTAGGCTTTTAAAAGAGATGCTTTAAATAATAAGGCAATACAGCACTTTAACTTAGTTAGTTAGGTAGCCCCCTATAAATTGTGTAGCAGAGGCTAAGTGTATGAAAAAAAAAAGTCTGTCACTAACAAGGTAAAAAATCAATAAAACTGTACTCAAATACTGTTAAAATAATAAGTTGAAGCTGCTTAGGAAAAAGGATTATACAAATGTAAGACCCCATTTCATATCTCATCAGTATTGGGATCTCGCCATCCCGGCCGTAGACAGCAAGACCCCCAGATACATCAATGGAGAATATATGTCAGTAGTGAGCCTCAAGCTATGAGAAATGCAAGAGATACACTTAGCCTACAGATAAGCATGAAATTAGTTGTCAGCTTCTATTGCTATACTCGGTAGGAATCTGCTTTTAAAAGATATGTCTCCTGTCTTCCGCTTCCCTGCCATAATGAATCACACTCTAGCAAGAGCAGTAGAAAAAAAAAATTAAAATGAAAGTGATAGTATGGGGGCACTGGACATCAAAACAGACAGTACTCAACTAGTTAAAAAAATAATATACTGTTGTCCTATGAGTACAAAATGGTTAAATATTCGACTTCTATAATTGTGGACAACCTGCAACTGTATGTACAAAGGTATTAGTTAGCTGTTATGGCTGCCTTATTTTAGACTGAAGCTTGCAGAAACACAGAGAGTACAGCTACACGTTATTAAAGTTATATGCAGCAGAACAGAACAAAATGCGATCCAACCACACAAAAGAAAACTTTTAAGATGTAACTTGTATTTCAGGTAAAGTTCACAATATATTCGTGATAGTCCGTAGGATTGGGGTGATCTGTTCATGGAGGGAACTTCGGAAGGTCACTTCTCATCACCACAAACCCCTTGTTCAGTGATGTCTAGCCCACACCGGTTTTAGTATACAAGAGTCCATATGATAGGTATAAGTAAACTTGGAAACCATGTCCCCATATAGGTGAACTCCAACTGATGTCCCTTATGAGATCGGATCTTAAACCGGGTAAAAGCATGGCCCAGGTAATAATCGCAATGAGTGGTTTTCTGTTATTACCCAGCAGCAGCCCGTCCAACTGTAGTGTCGAAGCAGTTAACTGAATAGCGGTGCACTGATCCATCCGACCTCTTAAATCATAGCAGTCCAAGGATATATCAGGGTCCAAGATCGGAACATGAGGAGTGTGAGGAGACACAGGTAGGATTACTGCAATGGTGTCCAGAGGACAATCCGATTGAGTTGTTGCGCTTGTTCCGGTTGAGGGACCGTTGCTCGTGAAGGGACCATCAGCCTGACACACTACGGCTGATCTCTGATTTTTGTCAGAAAGCTCCTGGAAAGTAATCTCCGTGCAAGCGGTGCTAGAGCGCTGTTTCGGACCGTTGTCATGTCCCCACACTGTATCCAATGCATTTGCAAGACGCAAGAAATGATCTTCTAGGAGGTCCCTAAGTTGTTTATGCAGTATGGTGTAATTAGGCTCCATCTGGCAGGTAAAAATGTAGATTCCCTTCAGGGTAATTTGCGCTAGTACTCTCCCGGTACTTTGCTCTCAGCTCTATGTGCTGCTTAACGACAAGGCCCAGATGTGCCTCGCCGGGGGGTAAGTTAAAGGCCTTCACCTTACAGCTGGCTCCGGGTGCTCACAGTCGTCTCTATCTCAGAGTTTTTAGGCTCTTGTGTCAGATCAATAATCTGAATAAATAGTAAACAAATAGGCCATCTGGAATAGAATAGTAATCAAAAATAACTAGAATGCTGGAGCAGTATGATATTGTGCGACCTATCATGGCCGCCTCCCGGAAGTTCCCCCAATATGCTTTTTTTTTAATTATCATTAATTGCTGTGCAGTGTTTTCATTCTCTTGCTATCCTTTGTGTGAATATTTTTTTTAAAATTATCCTTAATTGCTGTGCAGTGTTTTCATTCTCTTGCTATCCTTTGTGTGAATATTTTTTTTAAATCTCCTTAATTGCTGTGCAGTGTTTTCATTCTCTTGCTATCCTTTGTGTGAATATTTTGTTTTAAAAACAAATCTTA